>NC_135980.1:11997534-12012534 GCF_053455715.1 Rhinoraja longicauda | reverse complement strand
CTCTAAGTTGTAGACAGTTTTCAGATATCAAGCTGTGGCTGATTATGGACGTGAGTGATGATCATCATCAATTTAGTTTAGTTTAGAGATACAGCGCGGAAACAGGCCCTTCAGCCCACCGAGTCCGTGCCGACCAGCGATCACTCTGTACACTAGCACTATCCTACACACTAGGGACAATTTACAATTTTTACCAAGCTATTTAACCTACAAACCTGTACATCTTTGGAGTGTGTGTGTGTGGGGGGGGGGAACGGAGCACCCAGGGAAAACCCATGTGGTCGCAGGGAGAACGTAAAAAGTCTGTAATAGACAATAGACAATAGGTGCAGGAGGAGGCCATTCGGCCCTTCGAGCCAGCACCACCATTCAATGTGATCATGGCTGATCATTCTCAATCAGTACCCCGTTCCTGCCTTCTCCCCATACCCCCTGATTCCGCTATCCTTAAGAGCTCTATCTAGAGAATTGGCCTCCACTGCCTTCTGAGGCAGTGAATTCCACAGATTTACAACTCTCTGACTAAAAAAGTTTTTCCTCATCTCCGTTCTAAATGGCCTACCCCTTATTCTTAAACTGTGGCCCCTGGTTCTGGGCAGCACCTGCAGTCAGGATCATACCCGGGTCTCAGGCGCTGTAAGGCAGCAACTCTACCGCTGCGCCACCGCGCCTCCCTTGCCCAATTACTTGCTTCTACCCTGCTCGGCAACAATATCTCAAGTCTTTGAAGAGAGATTGGGGTATTACAGTAGCACAACCAATCAGTTCGATCCAGACTATGGGTGCTATCTGTACGGAGTTTGTACGTTCTCCCCGTGACCTGCGTGGGTTTTCTCCAGGTGCTCCAGTTTCCTCCCACACTCCAGGTTTGCAGGTTAATTGGCTTCGGTCAAATTGTAAATTGTCCCTAGTGTGTCGGTAAATGGTAGTGTACTGGGTGATCGCTGGCTGACGCAGACTCAGTACGTCGAAAGGCCTGTTTCTGCACTGTATCTCTAAAGTCTAAAGAAGGGAACAAAGCAAAGTTTGCAGTGGTGCCCCATTATATCATCTGCAGTTCAGAGATGACAATTCCCTCTTGTTGCATTCACTTGTGCTTCATCTTTTCCTCACAGAGAGCGCAGTGTATGACTTGAATGGTCGTCAATGAATGCTTTCTGTATAATGTGGGTGTGGGCCTTGCAACTGTGCATGTGTTTTGGAGGGGAGGGTGGGGTGGGTATGGCTGTCTTGAAAGTGCAGAGGGAAATATCCATGTTGGATATGTTTCCTGACTGAGAAGGTTAGGCAGTAAATCAGCGAAATACTAGTCAGTTTAATAGAGCCTAATGTGCAAAGTGCCCACGGTGTATTCTCTGGATGCTTTCAAGAGAGAGTTAGATAGAACTCTTAAAGGTAGCGGATTCAAGGGATATGGGGAGAAGGCAGAAAGGGGGTACTGATTGTGGATGACCAGCCATGATCACAGTGAATGGCGGTGCTGGCTCGAAGGGCCGAATGGCCTACTACTACACCTATTGTCTATTGTCTATTGTATTCTGCTTTTTGAACCATTCAAAAGGTGATCAAAGTGCTTTCAGCACAACATCTAATTCCTTTGGGTTTGGTTTCTTCAGTGACATTTGAGTGTGTTTTTGGAGGCCCCCTTAGTCCCTTGGCAAATTCAGGACATATCTCCTACTTAGTTTAGTTTAGTTTAGTTTAGAGATACAGTGCGGAAACATAGAAACATAGAAACATCAAGGTCCAGAAAGCTCTCGCATGGAAAGCCCTCAATAACATGGGGAAAATCTGGACGTCTCAGATGTCTAAGAGTCTCAAACTGAGATTCTTCCATGCAACTGTAGAGACAATATTATTGTACAGGTGTGAGGCATGGACTCTCACTCGAGCACTGTCCAAGTCTCTCGATGGTGTCTACACCCGAATGCTCAGAAAAGTTAAAAAATGTCATTTAGAGGGACCGCATCAGCAACGCCCAGCTCTACGGGGAAATTCCACCTCTGGCCAAGAAGGTCAGGTGGAGAAGGATGAGGCTCGCTGGTCATTGCCACCGCGGCACGGTAGCGCAGCGGTAGAGTTGCTGCTTTACAGCGAATGCAGCGCCGGAGACTCAGGTTCGATCCTGACTACGGGTGCTGCACTGTAAGGAGTTTGTACGTTCTCCCCGTGACCTGCGTGGGTTTTCTCCGAGATCTTCGGTTTCCTCCCACACTCCAAAGACGTACAGGTATGTAGGTTAATTGGCTGGGTAAATGTAAAAATTGTCCCTAGTGGGTGTAGGATAGTGTTAATGTACGGGGATCACTGGGCGGCACGGACTTGGTGGGCTGAAAAGGCCTGTTTCCGGCTGTATATATATGATATGATATGATATGAAATACCAGCAAACAAGGTTGTGCTGTGGGAACCCTCCCATGGAAGACCGAACCCGGGACGACCGAACAAGACGATGCTGAAGACGTTGATGGAAGACGCGTATGAATAGACAAAAGAGGAGCTGGCCAGCTGTGAGGAGGACAGAGATGTGTGGGGCGTCCATCACCGTGCTCGTTGGAAACCAGCACCACTGCGTCGCTAATGTTCTCAACGATTTTAAATTAAATTCAGTTAATTTTTGGGATGTGGCAGGAAACCGGAGCACCTGGAGGAAATCCACAGGGTCATACTGCAAACTCTACATAGACAGCACCGGAGGACAGGATCGAACTCCGGGTCTCAATCGCAATGAGGCAGCAGCTCTACCAGCAGCACCACAGTGCCATCCTGAAGCATCAGACCTGAGGATCTGAATGATCTATACAGATGAACTTATTTATTCACAAAATGCTGGAGTAACTCAGCAGGTCAGGCAGCATCTCGGGAGAGAAGGAATGGGTGACGTTTCGGGTCGAGACCCTTCTTCAGACTGACATCAGTCTGAAGAAGGGTCTCGACCCGAAACGTCACCCATTCCTTCTCTCCCGAGATGCTGCCTGACCTGCTGAGTTACTCCAGTATTTTGTGAATAAATACCTTCGATTTGTACCAGCATCTGCAGTTATTTTCTTATAATATATACAGATGAACTTGACTTAATGGTTACTGCCATGATTTTTTTCTCCTGAGATTAACATATTTAAGAAGTGCGTGCAGTTTTTTGTAAAGTTCTGATACCTTCAACCTTTCATTCATAGTTCTAACTGCAATGGAAACGTCCAGTCAGTGGACATTGTAGTTGATGAGGGAAAGTTACTGAAATGATGCTTCACGTTAGGGTTCTGCTTGCATTGTGAACAACAGGCATTGGTTAAGTGCTTTTGTGGTTTCAGGATTTATTTTTTGCTGCTAGCAAATTTAGGCAGCTGATGACTTTTATATTTAGTCCATGTGGTCAAAGTTTGTGGTTTGTCATTGAAAAATCCCCAAAGAATTCAGTCCCGAACATACTTATTTTATAAAAGAACGGCAGGAAATGGCATAATCCCATGCAGGGAAATTCCAAGAGATTTCAAGGCTCAAGAGTCAAAAGTGTTCAATGGTTCTATGTACTGACAAGGGAACAATGACTTGGTTACTTGCGGCAGCATTACAAGCCTGCAAACACAATACTCATAGATAACATATCATAAACCAAAAAAAATCAATAAATCAATAACCTGAATACTACTGAATACTAATAACCTGGGGTCCTTAGTGCAACCTGAGACAGTCCTTGACTTTAGCTTACTTTAGAGATGTAGCGTGGAAACAGGCCCCTCAACTGAACAAGTCCCTGCCGACTAGCGATCACCTCCGACCACGAGCACCATCCGACACACTGAGGACAATTTACAGTTTTTTTACCGAAGCCAATTAACCTACAGATCTGCACGTCTTTGGAATATGGGAGGTAACCGGAGCACCCAGAGAAACACTTGCTGTTACAGGAAGAAGGTACAAACTCCCTACAGACAGCACCCATTGTCAGGAACAAACCTGAGTCTCTGGTGCTGTAAGGCAACAACTCTACCACCGCTCCACTGTGTTGCCCTATAGCTCATAATCCACAGTTTATAGTTCAGTCAGTGTTTTCTAGTGTTCAAGTGCCTAATGGTTGTTGGAAAGAAGCCATTCTTGAACCTGATGGTCATGCTTTTTAGACTCCTATACCTTACCAGATTAAGAGTGAAATGAGAGTGTGGCCAGGATGGTGTGGGTATTTGATGACTAGGGTTGCCAACTTTCTAACTCCTAAATAAAGAACAAAAGATGATGTCACCGCCCGCGCCCCACGTGACCTCACCCAGCCAGCGGCCACGTGCTCCCGCTCCACCGATGGCGGCTGCCCGGGTCGGGAGACGGGTCGCTACGCAACCCCCACTAGGCAAACACACCCGGCCCCACTCCCCGAACACACTCCGTTAGCCTACACTGTCCGGGCCTACAGCGGCCCCCGGGCCTACAGTGTCTGGGCCTACAGCTCCCCCCGGCCCTAATACGGGACAAGGGCAGTCCCGTACAGGACAAACAAATTTAGCCCAATATACGGGATGTCCCAGCTAATATGGGACAGTTGGCAACCCTATTGATGACACTAGGTGCCTTTTGAGGCAGCGCCTCCTGTACATCCTTTTGATGGTGTTAAATGATAGACTAGCCATAATATTTTTGAATGATAGACTAGATTTGAGAGGATGAATGGAATTAATTGCCACAGAAGACTGTGGAGACCCAAGTCAATGGAGAGGCAGAGATAGATAGATTCTTGATTAGTACAGGCTTCAGGGGTTATGGGGAGAAGGCAGGCGAATGGGGTTGAAGGGGAGAGATAGATCAGCCATGATTGAATGTCGGAGGAGACTTGATGGGCCGAATGGCCCAATTCTGCGCCTATCGCTTAAGAACATGAACTCCCGAACAGACGATTTTTAGTTCATTGGCGTTCCTTCCTGCTCTGACCACCGGGTGGCGGTGTCGCCTTTGGCAGCTCAGTACTCCGTGAGCATTGAATTCCAGATTTCCACTGCAAACCCTTCAGGCGAACAATTGGTTTTGGTTCCAGATGATGTGTTGATAATTCTACATAATATTTCTGCGGGATAGCGAGCAGGCGTCGCACTCATACTCTGCTGCAGCTGTTCCCATTAGAAAAGCCTATTAGCGTGAATGATCCAGGCACATCCCAAAGAGTTGCAGTTAATGTGAAATTTGCTTTTTTTTTTATTTGCTTATTACCAGGGAAACACAACTAATGCAGCCCCAAATCATTACTTCCACTGCTGCGTCTCTTTATCCAGCTGAAAGCTGCCGCAGCGCCAGAGACTGATTCAAAGAGCAGTGAGAAGGCGTCAAGATAAAATTCAGAAGCATTGCGGAGGCTGGGAATCTGAAATAAAAGCAAATCACGCTGGAAACACTCAGCAGGTCAGGCAGCATTCTCCGGAAAGAGAAATGGAGTTAATGTTTCAGGCCTAAGAAACCCCTTCATCAGAAAACAAAAAATCCTTCTGTGCTTTAAAAGTGGGACATTTAATAACCAATTTAATAATAAGAGTCTGTCACATTTCACGGAAAGAGTCTTTATTGAATAAACAGCAAGTGCATTGGAGATAGACACAAAATGCTGGAGTAAATGCTGAGGACAGGCAGCATCTATGGAGAGGAATGGGTGATGTTTCGGGTCGAGATCCTTCTTCAGACTGAGGGTCAGGGGAGAGGGAGTGAGAGAGGGTGTTGCAGAACTCTCGTCAGGGAGAGGAGGAGAACTTCTTCAAAGTAGGCATGCCTTGAGGACAATTTGCAGTGGAGCATACGAAATGTGTAGGGAGGAACTGCAGATGTTGGTTTACACACCGAAGATCGACACGAAATGCTGGAGTAACTCAACGGGTCAGGCAGCATCGAGAGAGACAGAGAGAGAGAGAGAAGGAATGGGTGATGTTTCATGTCGAGACACTTCACATTCCTTCTCTCCAGGGATGCTGCCTGTCCTGCTGAGTTACTCCAGCATTTTGTGTCTACCTCCAGACTGAGAGAGTTGCTCCCCCTTTCTTCATGTTTAAATGCAGAAAGTGAGTGTGCGAGGGCAACTCTTTCGGAGTCAATACACTTTGCTTTCCCCAGCTTCACATACACAACTATGTGGAGTGCAGACTCCTCACCAGTGACTCCATCTACTCTTCATGCTGCCTCTGAAAGGCAAACAACGTACCAAAGACTTAAGATAGGCACAAAGTGCTGGAGTAACTCAGCGGGTCAGGCGGTATCTCTGGAGACAAGGAATAGGGGACGATTCGGATGGAGACCCTTCATCAGACTGCTGAACGGTCTCGACCTGAAACGTCACCCATTCCTTCTCTCCAGAGATGCTGCCTGACCTGCTGAGTTACTCCAGCATTTTGTGAATAAATACCTTCGATCTGTACCAGCATCTGCAGTTATTTTCTTACACTACTTGATGCACAAAGATCCCCAACAGTGACCAACATGGCTTTACCACGAGACTCATATAATTCCCCACCCACCTTTCTAAACAGAATTGTCTCCTTCGCCTATTGAAAACCTACCCTGTTTGATCCTTCAAAAAGCTTCACGTTTGACAATAATTATTATTTAAAACACGTCAACCAATTCCTTCTTCCACGTTTCCTTTGGAACAATGGGGAATCCAGAGACAGGCTCGTCCCAGCCTTTATCAGGCAACTGATCCGTTCTTTCACCAGCTAGATTGCGGTCCTGACCTCCCATCTACCTCATTGGAGACATTTGAACTATCTTTAACAGGACTTTATCGGATTTCATCTTGCACTAAATGATATACCCTTTACCCTGTATCTGTACACGGAGGACAGCCTGATTGTAATCATGCATAGTCTTTTCGTTGACTGGATAGCACGCAAGAAATAAAAGCTTTTCATTGTACCGAGGTACACGTGACAAAATTAAATGAAACTAAACTAATATCTAATATACGATACGATATGATAATACTTTATTGTCAGATCAAGTCTAAAACTTTTTCTTGCATCTCAGCAGTTCCACAATATACAAGGGCAGGAAATGCTGGGAATGCCTGGCAGGTCGAGCTGCAACCTTTCAAAGGTCAGTGTGGTAGGCAGATCGATGATCTGAACTGGAAGGTGAGCACTGGTGTGGACTGTGGCATTGTCAGGAGTGGCAGAGACTGAAAACCAGGGAGGAACAACTGATCTGAATTTCAAAGGCTTTGAAAATAATGTGCATTTTGTTTGTGTCAAGTGAACAACACAGAGATCATCTTGTTCGTCTGTCTCAGTCAGAGGCTTAATTAACCACTCTCTCTTCTCCCCTCTCCCATCAGGCAAAAGGTGCTTGTGAATGAAGGAACTGCAGGTGCTGGTTTAAACCGAAGGTAGACACGAAAAGCTGGAGTAACTCAGTGGGTCAGACAGCGTCTCTGGAGAAAAGGAATAGATGACGTTTGGGGTCGAGATCCTTCTCCAGTCTTCTTCAGGCAAGAAGTACAGAAGTGCGAAAATGCACACCTCCAAATTCAAGGATAGTTTCTTCCCAGCTGTCATCAGGCAACTAGAGAGCAGTCCTGAGTTAATATCTACCTTATTGAAGACCCTCGGACTATCTTTATTCAGTCTTTACCGGGCTTTATCTTGCATTTAAACATTATTCCCTTTCTCATGCATCTGTGCGCTGTGGACGGCCTGGTTGTAATTATGTACAGTCTTTCCAGTGTCTGGTTAGCATGCAACAATAGTTTTTCACTGTACCTCGGTACACGTGACAATAGACTAAACTAAACCCTGTAGTAAGTATTTTAATGTTTTAATCAGCAGTCATGAACCTGAGGTATTAATTCTGTTTCTGCCTTCACAGATGCTGCTTCACCTGTTGAGTATTTCTAATGGTTTTTATTTTATTTTGGATTTCTAGAATCTGCAGGCTTTCGCTGTCAAAGCAGAAATGCTGAAAATACAGTGCCTGTGGAGAGAGTAAAACGAAGTCAAAGTTTCACGTCAACGATCCTTCACGAGAAATGGGAAAGTGAGATAACAAGCACGGTTTGAATTGCAGAACAGGGAAGGGGTGGAGAAGACAATGGGGGTGGCTGTGATAGCAAAGAGATTAAGATTTGATTGGTACGGGTGTCAGGGGTTATGGGGAGAAGGCAGGAGAATGGGGTTGAGAGGGAAAGATAGATCAGCCATGATTGAATGGCGGCGTATATGTGATGGGCCGAATGGCCTAATTCTGTTCCAATTACTTATGAACATGAACTTATTGTCCAGTTGACAGAATAGCTGTTGGTAACTTCGAAGAGCTAGTGATGAATGCTAGTTAATCGCAGCTGTTCTTTCTGGAGCAGTGTGAACAGAGGGAGATGGATGAGGGGCGTGGAGAGAACACAAACTAAATACAAGGCTGGAACTGTGAGCTGTACAACAGCGACTGCTGGCAACCTGAAATCAAAGGCAATGCTGGAGATAGAGCCGCAGAGCATGCAAAATGGCCCTTTGGCCCAACCTGCCCATGCCGACCGAGATACTCACCAGTGTAGGAAGGAATTGCAGATGCTGGTTTAGAGCGAAGATAGACACAAATCGATGGAGTAACTCAGCGGGACAACCAGCATCTCTGGGGAGAAGAAATGAGCTTTCTGAAGAACAAGTCTCGACCCAAAACATCACCCATTCCTTCTCTCCAAAGACACTCAGCAGGTCATGCAGCATATGTGGTGGGAGAGAAATATTTGCAGGTGGGTGATTTTATATCAGAAATGATCAGGAAAGGCTGGTTATCTGAAATTGTTGAGTTGAATATTGAATCCAGAGGGCAGAGTGTGCCCACGTGTGTTTTTGCTTCTGCATTGAAACCAATGCTCTCTTTGACCATCTCTGTGGATACATCACAGATGGTTCTTTTCTTCTCTTCTCTCTCAAGCAGCTTTCTTTTTCATAAGTAATGCAATTAGTTTTGTTTTAGAAACATAGAAACATAGAAAATAGGTGCAGGAGTAGGCCATTCGGCCCTTCAAGCCTGCACCGCCATTCAATATGATCATGGCTGATCATCCAACTCAGTATCCCGTACCTGCCTTCTCTCCATACCCCTGATCCCTTTAGCCACAAGGGCCACATCTAACTCCCTCTTAAATATAGCCAATGAACTGGCCTCAACTACCTTCTGTGGCAGAGAATTCCACAGATTCACCACTCTCTGTGTGAAAAAAAAACGTTCTCATCTCGGTCCTAAAAGACTTCCCCCTTATCCTTAAACTGTGACCCCTTGTTCTGGACTTCCCCAACATCGGGAACAATCTTCCTGCATCTAGCCTGTCCAACCCCTTAAGAATTTTGTAAGTTTCTATGTAAGTTTTTGTTTGGAGATCCTGCGTGGAAACAGGCCCTTCGGCCCACTGAGTCCGTGCCGACCAGCGATCCCCATACATGCACACTGTCCTACACACACTAGGGACAACTTACAATTTTCACCGAAGCAAAATTAACCTACAAAACTGTACGTCTTTGGAGTGTGGGAGGAAACGGGAGCACCCAGAGAAAGCCCACGCTGGTCACGGGGAGAACGTACAAACTCCATACAGACAGCACCCGACGTCAGGATCGAACCCGGGTCTCTGGTCTGTAAGGCGGCAACTCTACCGCCACGCCAATGCAAGAACATCGAACAGATGAATAAATTATTCACCTCAAGGGGTTAGCAATTTGGCTCTTGAATACGTTCATATAACAAACAACATCACTATGAATCATCAGGAGCCTTCTGCAAGAATCACAAGGTGCAATGTGCGTGCCACTCAAGTCCCCGAGCTGTGTGTGCTGTTTTATCCATTTCACCAGGTGCTGGGCTGCTGACATCTGAGCTTTTGGGGAACAGACTCAGGGCACCCAGGATATCAATGAATCATGATGATGGATGGGTTGATTGATACTTTATTGTTCCCTTGTATTTGGCACAGTGAAATTCTTTCTTTTGCACACAGTGCACAAGTATGCAAAGAGTCGCCACGTCGAGGGCACCGACTAAGTTACAAAAGTATTCAATAAAGTCCCGATGGACCCTCTTACTTCTTGTCCCCCCCCCTTCACCCCCCCCCCCCCTTCACCCCCCCCCCCCCCCCCCCCCGCCAAGTCCCTTAGTGTTCCTGGCAGCACAGCGCCCAGGTCCCTGTTTGTTCCCAGCAGCACGATGGGTCCCTGTTTGGTCTCGGCTCCCCCCATCCAGGGCCCCTTTTTGTTCCCTCTGTCCCCCCCCCCCCCCCTTCCTACTTGGACCCTCTTTGTTAGTGAAATGCACTGTTTTGCATGCAACCCGGTAAAATCATGTAGCAGACCTCACCTCGGCAACACAGTGTCACCATGTTTCATAGCCGACAAAGTTACAAAAGTTCCCCGGACAGTCCTACCTCCTGTCCTATCTCCAGTTGCATTGCCCGTCAGAATGCAACATTTGCGGAGGCCCGTATTGCCAATGGCTGCAGTAAGGGTCAGGTATTTGACACCAGTTAGGGCAGCTGACAAGTAAAGCCTGCTGTTGGCCCCATGGCTGTAACACAATAGTCCCGATTGTGCGGACATTGACCCCAGCTAGAGAGCTGCTGCAAGGCCCAGGGCACACTCTCCGGGAAATAAGCTTCCCCCTTCTTGGCCTGTTGACAAAGCAAAAAGAGAGAGAGAAACTGCTTCCAGTGGCAGGACAGGCATTCATTGCCAAAGGAAAGTGCAGGAAAATAACTGCAGACGCTGGTTCAAATTGAAGGTAGACACAAAATGCTGGAGTAACTCAGCGGGTCAGGCAGCATCTCAGGAGAGAAGGAATGGGTGACGTTTCGGGTCGAGACCCTTCTTCAGACAAAGGAAAGATGAGAAGACATGCCTTTACACTGTGAGCTGTTGAGATCTGGAATGTTTTACCGAAGATGGTGATGGGAGGAGATTAAGCAAAAGCTGAGGGGGAATTGTTGTGGGGATTAGAGGTAGCAGTAGCAGTGGAGGGTGGAAACAGACCCTTCGGCCCAACTTGCTCAAGCTGACCAAGATGCCCCATCTACATTGTCCCACCTGCCTGCATTTGGCTCATATCCCTTTCATCCTTCCCTATCCATGTACCAGTCTAAATGATTTTTAAATGTTGTGATGGAACCTGCCTCAAATACCTCCTCTGGCAGCTCGTTCCAAATACTCACCACCCTCTGTGTGAAAAAGTTGCCCCTCGGGATCCTGTTAAATCCTTCACCAGCTCACCTTAAACCCATGTCCTTTGGTTCTTGATTCCCCTACTCTGGGTTTAGAGAGCTCTACCAAATATTCAACGAAGGCACAACAAGCTAAACACTGCTGCAAAATGCTGCATGAAGCCATGAAGATAATTAAAGTTGAACGTTTCCCCAAACCTCCCACTCTAAGGTTGCCATTTTTTAGCAACAAAACAACAACTTCCATTTTTTGGTGAAGGATCTTCGACTCTGTCTCTCTTTCCGCGGATGCTGCCCCACCGGCTGAGTATTTCCCACACTTTCTGCTTTTACTTCAAACCTCCATTTTGTGAGTGATGTCCGGCGGACATTTTTCCATTCAACACTGATACTGGTCCAGAGATATTAGGGAAGATGACCAAAGACTTGGCTAAAGATGGGGTTTTGAAGGGGCAGTAAAGGGGGAAGAGAGACGTGGAAAGTCATTGAGTAATAGAGAGCTGAAGGAATGGCTGCTAATAATACATAAAGGAAGTGGGGAAATCATCGAAGACCAGAGCTGGAGCTTGGGTAGCGTACAGTCCAATGGTATGAACATTGAATTCTCCAATGCTAAGTAACCTCTAAATAACAACCTCCCCCCCCCACCCCACTTCCCTCCTCTCAGCCCCACCTAGCCTTCCACCAATTTCCCCCCTCCCCCACTCAGCTACTTCCCTCCCTCTGGCTTCACAATCCACAGCTCTTGAAACCTGTCTCATACCTTCTGTTCTTATCTCTGACCTTTGTTGGTCCAAACATTTGCTTATCAAAATAAAACCCTTGCCTATGTCTACCTATTGCCTACCATGCTTTGTCCTGCCTCTCCCCTTTTCCAGGCTTTCTTCTCCCACCCACACAGCCCCCCCCCCCCTAAAATCAGTCTGAAGAAGGACTCGGACTCAAAGTGTCACCTCTCCATGTTGTCCAGGGATGCTGCCTGACTCGCTGAGTTACTCCAGCACCTTGCTGGTTGAGTTGAGTATAGGAGCAAAGAGGTCCTTCTGCAGTTGTACAAGGCCCTAGTGAGACCACACCTGGAATACTGTGTGCAGTTTTGGTCTCCAAATTTGAGGAAGGATATTCTTGCTATTGAGGGCATGCAGCGTAGGTTTACTAAGTTAATTCCCGGAATGGCGGGACTGTCATATGTTGAAAGATTGGAGCGACTAGGCTTGTATACACTGGAATTTAGAAGGATGAGAGGGGATCTTATCGAAACATATAAGATTATTAAAGGGTTGGACGCATTAGAGGCAGGAAACATGTTCCCAATGTTGGGGGAGTCCAGAACAAGGGGCCACAGTTTAAGAATAAGGGGTAGGCCATTTAGAACTGAGATGAGGAAAAACCTTTTCAGTCAAAGAGTTGTGAATCTGTGGAATTCTCTGCCTCAGAAGGCAGTGGAGGCCAATTCTCTGAATGCATTCAAGAGAGAGCTAGATAGAGCTCTTAAGGATAGCGGAGTCAGGGGGTATGGGGAGAAGGCAGGAACGGGGTACTGATTGAGAATGATCAGCCATGATCACATTGAATGGCGGTGCTGGCTCGAACGGCCGAATGGCCTCCTCCTGCACCTATTGTCTATTTGTGTCCTTTTGTGTATTAACTGGCATCTGTGGTTCTTTGTTTCTATGAGATGGCACAGAGTTTGGAGGGTGGTACAGCTGGCAGACCCACGGCCTCACAGTGCCAGATATCTGGGTTTGATCCTGGCGTTGCGTGGCGTCCATGTGCAAGTTGTACATTCTTCCTGCGACTGGGTGTGTTTTCTCCAGTCTCCTCCCACATTGTAAAAATGTGTGGGTTTGTAGGTTAATTGGCCCCTATCAGCTGCCTCTAGCATGTAGGGAGTGGATGTGAATGAGGGATGACATAGAAGTTGTATGAATGGGTGATCAATGATCGGCGTGCTCAATGGGCCGAAAGGCCTGTCTCCATAGAACATTCAGCTTTTGATCAATTGAGATGATTTGATGTTTGAGATCCAGTAACACATCATTGTGAGAATATCTACTAAACATAACAAATCCCTTTGTGCTGTCCAACCCACATATATTATTCCAGCTTTTTGTGTCTATCTTCGGTTTAAACCAGCATCTGTAGTTCCTTCTTACTCATATTAATCCATTAGCCATTAACTCCAGTCTAGGCAACCTGCTAGATGTCAAGGCCTGTCCAAATTTGGAATTGCCCAAAGAACACAAAATGCTGGAGTAACTCAGCGAGTCTGGAGGACAGGGACAGGTGACTTTTCAGGTCGGGGCCCTTTTTCCAGACCTTTCTTTACGCCTGCACTTTATGTTCTGTGCAAGATTCCAGCCCCTGCAGTTCCTCAAGTCTGAATTGTACAGAGCTCTGTGAGGCTGTTGTGGATCGTGGTTAGCTTCTTTCTTGATTTTACAAAAGAACCAGGTAAGCTGGTACTGTATGAACAAACAAATACATAAAGACGTGTACAGAAGAGCCTTGTGCATCCGATCTCGGTGGGCAGTTCTGTACATTCTGTACTGACTGGGGATGATTGTGCTCATTATGTACAGGAATAGTCTTGCTGATCTATGTGCAAAAAATTGAATTCACTGCACCTGGTACACGTGACAATAAAGAAACCATTGAAATCGAGGGTGGTCCAGTGGCACAGCGGTAGAGTTGCTGCATTGCAGCACTTGCAGCGCCGGAGACCCAGGTTCGATCCCGACTACAGGCGCTGTCTGTACGGAGTTTGTACATTCTCCCCGTGACCGCGTGGGTTTTCTCCGACATCTTTGGTTTCCTCCCACACTCCAAAGACGTACAGGTTTGTAGGTTGATTGGCTTGGTGTATGTGTAAATTGTCCCTGGTGTGGGTAGGATAGTGTTAATGTGCGGGGATCGCCGGTCGGCGCGGACTCGGTGGGCCGAAGGGCCTGTTTCCGCGCTGTATCTCCAAACTAAACTAAACAAAACTAAAAGGAATTTGAAAATGCTATTTTAATTACAACATATTTATAAAACTGGCTGTGTCGTATACACATTTCATAAAGGTCATGTCATAGGAGCAGAATTAGGCCATTCGGCCCATCAAGTCTACTCTGCCATTAAATCATGATCTATCTCTCCCTCCTAACCCCATTCTCCTGCCTTCTCCCCGTAGCCTCTGACACCTGTACTAATCAAGAATCTATCAGTCTTTGCCTTAAAAAAATATCCACTGGCTTGGCCTCCACAGCCTTCTGTGGCAAAGAATTCCACAGATTCACCACCCTCTGACCAAAGAAATTCCTCCTAAATTTCCACAATTTATCGGGAGAAGAATACCCTTTTCTTTGAAAGTGCAGTTGCTTTTGTTGCAGGGGGAACCATTTCGTGAGCAGAAAGACCCACACAGGGGCAGCAGTGGGACCATTGAATCTATTTCTGTTGTTCCTTGGGGGGGGACGATGAGCGGTACCGAGGGAGCTAGTTACTTTTGTACTGGGACTGAGTCTGAAAGCACTCAGCTTCATCTCAATGCCATCTGCAAGGCAGCATCACCATCACAGCGCTCATTCACCAGCTGGGAGACATCTGCGTGGAAAACCACACTTTTCCCCCACACAGCTCCACGTGGCTTTGGATGGAGGTGGGTCTGAAAATTGGGCATCTGATGCTGGAAAGATTCAGCCACAAACAAAAAAAAAATGCTGGAGATACAGAACGGGACAGTAAACACTTCAGATCGACGACGTCTCTCCCGGAATTAGTCTTTGTGGCCGAAGACAGACACAAGATGCTGGAGTAACTCAACGGGACAGGCAGCATCTCTGGAGAGT